>NW_024039059.1:2057500-2060000 GCF_016077235.1 Cyprinodon tularosa | reverse complement strand
TGTTATGCCGCCTAATCCTGCTCCGCTGTACGTAGGCGCACTGTCCCAAGATATGCGAACACGATTCCAACCTGGCCTGGCAGCGTCTGCAGGCTGCCCCTGACTTGTCCTGCCCCCGAGCCAGGAACTCCCTGGTGGGATACACCCCCGCCCTCAGTGACAGTCCCGCAATCCAGTGTCTCTGCCTAAACCCGACAGCTCCGGGGTCAGCAAGCCATGAATTACTGATCATGTCACCTCTGAACTGGTCTGCACCCACACCCTGGACCCGCAGCGCCGACCACGCCAAGCTCTCACCGCGCCGCCAGTCGGGGAAAACTGGCGGACTTCCTGCATCGTCCCGGACAGGTTCCCCAGTGCCCATTACGGGCACCCTGTCCGGATCTCCACCGGTCTTGACCCACATTCCCTTCCAGTCAGACTGCTGCACAGCGCGCAGAGTTAGGTTACGCGTCCAATAGTCAGGCGACTTGGACATCCGGTACATTCGCCGCAACTGGATCGATGGAATGAGTTTTTCAAGCCTGAACACTCCCAGTCCGCCGTCGCGGCTCCGTGAATACAATAGCCCATTGCACGTGGATTGTGGCAAATGCAGCCATTGCTTCACCGCTTTCCGAATCATTCCATCAAGCTGGGCTAGTCTGGTTGCTTGCACTCCACCTAGATCGGCCTGGTAAATGACCCTCGGAATGGCAAATGAGTTTAGAATCCTCAACCGCTGTGAGGGCTTCAATGGGGCCTTCGAAATTCTTTCAATCCATGTCTGGACTGTCGGAATTAGATCCGGAGTTATAATGCCGCGGCCAGGGCCTACCTGGACTCCCAAATAACGAACTGATTCACCTGGGGGGATCATGTGGATCTGCGTTCCACCGATCTCCCATGCTTCACAGCCGTTCACCACGCCCTTCTCCATGTAGAACCCGTGACACTTCTTGGGCTGAACCCTAAGCCCAGTCATCTGGCAGAATCTCTCCAGGATCCCGAGATTCCCCCTCATTCCCTCCGTCGACTCACTCACCAAAACCAAATCATCAGCAAAGGCCAGTGTGGCGATCGTCTCATCGCCCCAGCGTAGCCCAGACCTGGCCGTTTCGAGGGCTTGGATAAGGGGATCCATAGCCAAATTGAAGAGCAGTGGGGACATTGGGTCACCTTGCTTCACTCCAACATTCATGTGAATTGGTAGCGTATGGCCGCTTACGCACCTCACCCTAGTGACGCAGTCCACATATGAGTCTTTGATAAGCTCAATAACGTGCTGGTCTACTCCGCGTTCACCCAGAGCACACAGGATGTGCTCATGGGCTATGGAGTCAAAGGCCTTCGCAAAGTCAATAAACGCCACTGCCAGCGTGGTGCCGGCCCCCCTCGAGTGCCTGATGATCTCGGATAAGATCAAGAGGTTCTCCGCGCAACCACTCGAACCGGCCAAAAACCCGCGTTGCCGGGGATGCAAGGGACAGGCTCGCGTTAGCCTCATCGCCATGATCCTCGCGAACAGCCGCAGAACCAGGGATCCGATAGTGACAGGGCGCCAGTCGTTGACGTCCTGCGACGCATCGGTAGTCTTTGGCAACAGTGTTGTTCGACACTCCTTGAAGGCCCGGGGAATGACTCCACGGATCAACCACGTCGTGTACAGCCGTCCTAGTTGCTCACCCCTAGGGTCCCAGTCCAGCAGTGCCTTCTTGCTGATCCTGTCTGGTCCCGGGGCCTTGCCATTATCCATTTTGGTTAGGTTTTCCATCACCTCCGCTGCCAGTATAGGATTATAGAACTCCGAGTTATCGGAGGCTACACCAGTACGGAACTCCCCAAGCCCGTGGAACTCCCCTACCGTCTCCCATCTTCCATGAAACGCTTCGTAGACCTGGTCTAACGGCAGGGTACATTCCTGACTTTCGGCACCATCGAGGATCCGTGCCGCGAGTCTAGCTTGATCCCTCGAGTACCAGTATTGGTGCTCTCGGTAATCTCGCTTCCGCTGGGCAAGCCGCCTTACCCATCCCATTGCCTGGGGTTGATCCCGCCTGGTCTCACGCGGTCTACTCGGCAGTTCAACTTTCCTTCCCAACTTGGAGATGATGTCCAACGCAGAGGTCTCGATCAGTGAAGGATCCTGATCAACGTCCCTAACCAAAGCAGTGATAGCCCTCACCTCCTTGCCATTTTCTCCTTCACCCCCCCGTGCCAACGCTTCCCGGATCCTGGCAGCTGCCAGGGATGGGGGTGAATATGCCAAGGACGGAGCAGCCAACGGTTCCGGCTCAGTTACCCTTGAGTCATCATCCGTTGCTATGTGTGGGCCATCACTCGCCATATCGGTTGTCTGTATTCGCAAGAGCCTCTTTTTGCTCCTCACCTGTTCGGCCGTCTTACCATTCCCCAACTTCTCCGCTATTAGTTGGTATGTGGTAACCGAATCTCCGTGCTCTTGGATGAGACGGATGAGCTCCCGCACCTCGTCAACACTCCAGAGCTTCGTCGCCTTGAT